>NW_028189911.1:0-8418 GCF_048542155.1 Nylanderia fulva | reverse complement strand
TGACAGCAATATGCTTCTACTGTGGCTTAGGCCCGGATGTTCCAACTCTTGTTTAATTTTTACTCAACAGGTAGATATCTTGGGCCCTTTTTTTAAAATTTATTGAAAAGGGGACAAATAGATTTTTCGAGTAAAGGGCAGGTTTGAGCGACCCGGGCAATTAATGACGTCTTTGCCCAAAATCAGAGCTATTTATTCTTCAGAAAAATGGCTTTTGATTGGTTAATGACTTTCTTAAATTTCCCCCCCGGGATCGCTAAAAACCTGCTTCACTAAAAAAAAGTTTAAAAAAATATGCTACCTTTCAGGAAAAATTTTACCAAAAAATTTGGGAAAAAAATCGGCCCTTAACCAGAAACCTTTGGTATCGTTCTGAATTTTCCCTTCTAAATTTTAAAAAGGGAAAAAGGGGAAAAAATTTCCGCCAATCAAAATTAAATTTTAAAATGAAATTTTTTTATGCGTTTGGGTGGAAATTTTTTTTTCACGTTTTAATTTTAAAAAAAAAGTTACAAAATTTTGGTCCCCTTAAGGGTCGACAGGCGGCATGGTGGGGGGACGCCTACGGCCGGCCGGGAATTACGGAATGTTCATCCCAGATATTACCCCAAAAATTTAATGAATTTTTTAAAATTTACGATTTTCTTAATCAGTGGATTTTTCCGCCCCGGGAGACAAAAATTGATTTTTGGGAAAAAAAATGAAATAAAATTCATAATATAAAATTGGGGAGAGCGCAGCTAGCAGCGGGTAAGGGTTTGGGGTTTAAACCCCAAGATCGTATTTAATTTATTATAAATTCTTTAAAAGAATAATGCAAAAAAATTTGAACCCTTTTTCTCCTTTTTTATTTTATAAAGAAATATTAAAAAAAATTTCACGAAGCTACGTAATTCTTTTTTTTAATATTTTTTTAAAAAAAAAAATCTCACTGATCTATACTTATGGGGAAATTTTTTTTGGGGAAAATACGACAGCTTGACAAGAAGAGGGGTATCATTCTACTTTTTCTCTCTTTCATTTGTATGTGTAAAACAGTATAAATACCAAAAAAACCCAAAATATTACGCACACGAAGAGAAAATTTTACTTTGCTCATTATATAAAAAAATATAAAATAATGCAATTTAATTAACTTTTATTATAATAATATTGTGAGGTAGAACACCAAGTTTAAATAGACAGATCCCAAAAGGCCTGCTAAAAATGGGGCCGCCATTTGTGCATAGGTTTGCCCTTCCCGACCACTTTCCCCGGGTTTTGAGTGTGCTAAATTTCGTAGATTGAACCAAAAGACTTTGCCCTGGTTCGAGTCCGTGCTAAAATTCGTAGATCGCCCAAAAAGGGACTTTGCCCCGGGGGAATTTTCCGGGTTTAAATTCGTTTGACTTTACCAAAGTTTGCCCCTGGGAAAAACCGGCTAATTGATCAGACCCCCCTTTTGGAAAAATTTGGCCCCCGTTGGGTGTGGTGGGGTTTTTTGTGAGAGAGGAAGAAGAGGGGAAGGGGAAAAAGGAAAAAAAGGAAAATTTTTTTCCCTTGAATAATATATATAAAAAATAAAATTTTTTTAAATATAAAAAAATTTTTTTTTACACAAAAAATTTTTTTTATTAAAAAAAATCCTTTTTTTAAATTGAATACACATGTTAAAATTTTAATAAATTTTTTAAAAAAAAATTTTTTAAAATTTTTTAATTAAAAATTTAAATGATCCCTTTTTTGTTTTTTTCGTGAAAAAAAAATCTTTCCCAAATTGACCAAAGAATCCATTGTAATATGGTTTTTTGGGGTTCCCGGAACCCTAAATTTTTGGGCCCCGGGATTTTCGTTTGTTTCAGATTCGAGAGTTAAAAATAGGAACAACAGATCATATTTTTTGGGTGACTGCCGAATAAAAGAAAAGACAGAGAGCCCCGAGATGATGAGCTTAAAGTCTATGTTTAAAAAAAAATTAAAAAAATTTTTAAAACTTGACCACTATTTATAAAATTTTTTTTAAAAAAATTTTTTTCATTATTTTTCTTTAAAATTAAGTCTTTTAAAAATTAT
Source organism: Nylanderia fulva (assembly GCF_048542155.1). Classification (NCBI taxonomy): domain Eukaryota; kingdom Metazoa; phylum Arthropoda; class Insecta; order Hymenoptera; family Formicidae; genus Nylanderia; species Nylanderia fulva. Next base: position 6,366 of record NW_028189911.1, on the reverse strand, counting down.
TTTTTTTTTTTTTAAAAAATTTAAAATTTAATTTATTCTACCTTTTTTAATGAGAAAAAAAAAAACGATTTTTTTAAATAAAATTTAAAAATTTTGGGGGGAAACCCCAAATTTAAATTTTTTAAAAAATTTTTAAATTTTTAAAAAATTTTATATTTGACTTTAATTTTAATTTTTTTAGAAAAGATTTTCAAAATCTCTACACAAAAAGGGGGTTTTTTCCCCCAAAATATTTTCCCAAAATTTAGAAATTTTGTTAATTTTTTTAATTTTTTAATAAAATAAAAATTAAATTAAAGGTCAAAAATTTTTAAACAAAAATTTTTTAAATTTTTAAAAACGTTTTACCCATGTGTTTTTTTCGTACAAAAAAAAATAGAGAAAATTTAAAATTAATCAAAAAATTTTAAAAAAATTAAATTAAAAATTTTAAATTTTTATATTTTATAAAAAAAATTTTAAAAACATTTTTTTACTTTAAAAAACCGGGGGAAAAATTTAAAAAAAAATTTTGGGGCAGTTACGAAAAAGTAAAAGTTTTTAAGCTTAAAAAAATTTTTTAAAAAAAACGTTAAAAATAAATATAAAAAATGTTATAATATATTTATTTTTGAATCTGTTTTTTTTAAAAAAATTTTATTATTCATAAAAAAATTAAAAATTTTTTTAATTATTTTTTTTTTTTTATAAAAAAATTTTAAAAATTTATTCTTTTTTTTTGTACAAAAAAAATACTTCAGGGTTTTACGTTAAAAAAATTTAAAAATTTTTTGTTAAAAAATTTTTTTTTGACCTTTAATTTAATTTGTATTTTTTTAAAAATTTTAAAAAATTAACAATATAATTAATTGCAAATTTTATAGGGATGAAAAAAACCCCTTTTTAGGGTTTTTAAGAATTTCGGAACCTTTGCTAAAAAAAAAAATTTTAAAATCAAAAAAATTTTTAAACCCTTTTATTTTTTTAAAAAAATATATAATTAAACTTCAAAATATATTAATTCATTTAAAAGAAAATTTTTGATTTTCACAATTGAAATGATTAAAAAAATTTAAAAATTAATTTTAAAAACTAAAAATTAATTTAAACGACTTAGCTTAGATGTAATAAAAAAAATTTTTATTAAAAATAATTAATGGGGTTTTAAATTTTTTTATTTTTTTTTTTTAAACATAAAAATTCTGCCCTTTTTCAAAATACGCGAACGTACGAAAAGAAAAAATCTCGTACATGCCCCCGGACGAGTTCAGGCCCCCTGGGGACGCTTTTTTTTTTGGGGAAAAACTTTTTAATTTTTTACCCTTTGCCCCCCACTACAATATGGGCTGAAATCAGTGAAAAAAGGTGGTTCTCCTTTCCCCGCCCTTTGGCGTTTTTTTATAATTGGGAAAAACGGGAAAATTTTTAAAAGATGAACCCTGAAAACGATTGCGTAAGGTTTGATTACAAGCCCCAAAATAAATTTTTTTGCAATATTTTTTTTGAATAAAAATTTAAAAAAACAAAAAAAAATGAATGAATAATTTTTATTCTTTTTTGGTTTTTTTCTTTTTTTTTTTCTATTTTTGAATAAAAGGGTACGTATGAATATTTTAAAAAAAATTTTTAAATTATATGAAATTTTTAAAAATTAATATATTTTAATATAAAAACCGCCAAATTTGGGCAAACCCAAAAAAAAATTTTTAAAAAAAATAGGTACTATTACCCTTTTCTACCACCCTTTTCCGAGGAACGAAAGTTTTTAGGGGGCATTCGGAAACCCCCCCAAAAAGGGGAGAGAAAAGGGAACAGTGATTATGGGTTTTCCCTTTTCTCTCTACCGGGGTTTCGCGTGGAAAGGGGAAAGGTTATGTACGGTCGGGACATGCCCCACACATAAAACCCGAGAATTTTTTTTCCCCGGCGGGGGGGAAAAAAAAAAATGGTTTTTTCCCCCGAGGCTCCAACCCCAATCGGATTTTGGGGGGGGGGACCTTTTTCCCCCTAAGGGGGTCTCCCAATGGCACCCAGGAGTCGGGTTCAAGAGAAAACAGGGGGTCAATTAAAAATTTTTTTCCCTAAAAAAAAAAGGGAAAGGGAAAAAAAATTCCCACTTTAAAAAAAAATTTCAAATCGACCCCCCAGTAAGCAATACAAAAAAGGGATTCGCTCATTCGGGGGGAAAAAGGGGAAAGACCCCAATCCCATTTTTTACTCCCTTAAAAAATTCCCTTTTTACTCGTACCCTTTCTGCCATTTTTGACCCCGCTTAAATTTGGTTAACCCACGGGGGCCATATAAAAACTTCTCTCTCTCAAAATTAAAAAAATAAAATTAAAAAAAAATAAAAAATATAAAAAAATTAAAAAATAATTGTTTTAAAAAAAAAAATTTTTTGTTGTACGTAACGAGATAAAGGGGGGTTATATAAATTTTTTAAAATATGTTAATTTTGAGTCACAAAAAGAATATAAAAAATAAAAACATTCGACATTATTTTTTAAATTTAAAATTTTAAAATTAAAAAATTTTTTTTTTTTTATGCAGTTTTTAAAATTAAATCAAATTTTTTTAAAAATTTTATTTAATATTTTAAATCATCAATTTCAAAAACTATTTTTACATATTTTTAAAAAAAATTACCCCATTTCTTAAAAATTGTTAATATTTTTTCCCCCTTTTTTTCGACATCTATATTTTTAAAAAGAGAGAAAAAATAGTATGAAAAAATTTTTTTTTTTAAATTTTTAAAAAAAAAAAAATTAATTTTAACTATCTATTTTTAATTTTTTCCCATTTAAAAAAATTTTTTAAAGGGCCCCCTGTAAATAGATGTTTTTTTTAAAAAAAAGATGAATTTTTTTTTCCCTAAAACGGGGGCGAGGAAAAATTGTAAGTAATGTTTTTTTACATATTTTTTTTTTTTCCCGGGTATATTTTTTTTAAGGGTTTCTTTTTTTTCTTTTTGCCCTTTTTTAAATTTTTTTTAAAAAAATTTTTTTTGTTTTCCCCTGGCTCACAAAATGTTTTCCTGCTGATTTAATCGTTCTTTAAAATTTTTTAAATTCATTATTTTTTTTTTTTAAATTTTTGTTTTTTTCTAAAACAACGAATTTTTTTTCATTTGGGGGAACCAAAAAATTTTTATAGATTTTTCATTTTAAAGAAATACTTTTTGTTTTAAAAAATTTAAATTTTTTTATTTTTTTGAAAAAACACTTTACATTTAAACATCCATTGCTGAAAAATTTTAAATTTTATTTTCATTTTAAAATTTTCCCTGTTTTTTAACAACAGTATTTTTTTTATCATCAAATAAATGTTTTTTTATTTTGTGTAATAATTTTATTTTCAAAAAATACCCCAGCGTCATTTTTGAATGCACACTTTTTGAAAAAAAAAAAATTGTGTTAGAAAGAGGAAAGTCTGCATTTTTTTAAGGTATAAAAAAATTGTTACTTTTTTTTTTATTTGTTTTAAAAAAAGGGAAAAAAAAATTTTGGGAAAAATTTCAAAATACAAAAAAATAATGCCCAAATATTTAAAAGGGCCCCCTTTAAATTTTTTAAAAAAATTCTTTCCTTTTGAAACCCCATAAAAACATTTTCTAATAGTCTTTTTTAAAAATTATTCGACCCCTTTTAAATAGCGGGCATAAATTTTGGCATTTTAAAAAAAAATTTTTTAATTTTAATTTTTGTGATTAAAACCCCTTTTTAAAAAACTTTTTTAAAAAAAATTTTAAAACCCTGATTACCCCAAAAAAATTTTTTTTTTAAACCAAAAAATTTTTAATTTTTTTTTTTAACACTTTTTTTTTTAATTTTGAAAAATTTAAAAAAATTTTAAAAATTTATTGTTTTTTTTAAAAGGAAATGAAATAAAATTTTTTAAAATAAAAAATTTTTCCCAATTTTCTTTTTTCCTTTACATTTTGTTTTTTAAAATTTTTTTTAATTTTAAAAGGCCCTTTTTAATAATTGTTATTAAAAATTTTTTATTATTATTTTTTAAAAAATTTTAAAAAATTTGTCCCTTTAAAAAAATCATTATTGGGGGCCCTGAATAAAATTTTTTTAAAGGGAAACAAAAAAAAAATTAAATAAAAAATTTTTTATTAATTTATTAAAAAAAAATCCAAAAAAAATTTTTAAAAAAAAATTTAAATTTAAATTTAAATTTTATAATTAAAAAAATTAAAAAAAATTTTTTTTTTAATAGCCCCAATAAAAAAAAGGGGAAAAAAATAATTTTTTTAAAAAAATTTTTAATAGTTAATTTTGGGAAAAAAGGGGGGGCCAATCAAAAAAAATTAAATTTTATTTTCCAAAAATTTTTTTAAAATTCCCAAAAACAAAAAAATTTTAAAAATTTTTTAAAAAAAATTTTACAAAAAAAAGGGGTTATTAAAAATTTTTTAAATTTTTTAAAATTTTTAAAAAAAATTTTTCTTTTTGCAAAAAAAATTTAAATTTTTAAAAAATTTTAAATTTCCAAAAATGCGACTTTTTTAAACCCCTTTTTTTAATCGTTAAAAAAAAACCTTTTTGGGGCCCCCCAAAATTTTAAAAAAAGGGCTTTTTGTGTGTTAAGGGGTTCTAAAAAATTTTGTAAAAAACATAAAAAATTTTTTTGCGAAGGGATTGTGAAAGGAGTTTTTTTTAAACCCAAAAAAAAAAAATTAAAATTTATATAAAATTTTAAGTTTAAACTTTATAATGAAGAACTAAAAAAATTTTAGGCCCCAAAAAGCAAAATATGAGCGTTTTTTAAAAAAAATAAAAAAATTAAAGAAGAGAAAAAAAATTTTTAACAAAAAAAGAACGATTTTAATCAGCAGGCAAGCATTTTTTTGAGCTCATGAATCAAAAGAAGCTATGTTAAAAAAAGAAAAAAATGGTAAAAGAAAAAAAGAATTAATTTGAAATTACGACCCCAAAAGAAAAAAATATGTATTTTAAAAATTACCAACTTCCTGCCAGCAGTTTAGAGAAAAAAAAAATAATTTTTTTATTTAAAAAAACTCTATTTACGAGGCCCTTTGAAAAAATTTCCCTTTTAAATGCAAGAATTAAAATTAAGAACGTAATTTTTAAATTTTTATTTTTTTTTTAAAAAAAAAAATTTTTTTTAAAAAGTTTGCTTCCAAAACGGTATAAAAAATTTTAAGGGTTCGATAGAGAGAAAAAGATTTAACTAATTATTAAGAAAGTGTGAATTTTAAAAAAAAAAAATGTAAAACTAGGGGGTGTAAAATGTGATGATTACAAATATTTTTAAAAATTTTAAAAATTTTTAAAAAAAAATTTAATTAAATCTGCATACAATAAAAAAAAAAATTTTTTTAAAGTTTAAAATTATTTAAATTTGAAAATAATGCGAATTTTTTATTTTTTATATTTATTTTTAGCTCAAAATTCATTATACTACTATAAACCCCTTTACTCGGGGTTTAAAAAACAAACAAAATTATTTTTTTAAACAAAATTAAATTCATTAATTTTTTCTAATTCTTTTTTTTATTTAAATTTTTTTTTCTTTTTAAATTTTTTGGGGAGAGAAAAGGGGGGCTATATTTTTGCCGGGGGGGGAACCCAATTAAAAAAGGGGGGGGACAAGGAGCAGGAGACAGAGTCCCCAAAAGTAATTTGTAAGCAGTACGAAAAGGGATTGGCTCATTCCGTTACCCCCGAAATGACGAATCCCCCCTTTTTTTTTTCTTTCGGGGGGGATTGTGTAAATTTTTCTTTAAGTGGGAAATTTTTTTTTTTTTCCCCTTTTTTTTTTTGAAAAAATTACACAATTGACCCCCCCCCTTTTCTTTTTTTTTTGCAAACCTGTGGGCCCTTAAACCCCCCTTTTTTGGGGCAAAAATTTGGGGGGCCCCCAAACCCCCTGGGTGTTTTGGGGGCCCCCCCCCGAAACTTTGATTTTTGTGTTGCCAACGCCGAAACCCCAAAATTTGGGTTTATTAGTGGGCATTTTCGACACGTACATTAAAAACCCCCCCATTGTCAGCGGAAACCGGGGAAGGGGAAAGGGGGCCGATAATCACGTGTTTCCCCCTTTCCCCTTTCCCTGCCGGTATACGCGAGTGCCCCCTGAAAAAACTTTCTGGCCTTCCCCCGCAGAAGGCGGTTGTAGCAAGGCTAATAAATCCTCTTTTTTTAAAAATTTTTTATATGCATGCACATTTTGGGGCTTTTAATATATTTTTTAAAAAAAATTTTAAAATAACATATTTAAAATAAATTTTATTAACATTTCTACGAACGGCCCTTTTTTAAATAATAGAAAAAAAAAATAGAAAAAAAAAAAAGAATGAATTTAAAAATTTTTCATTTTTTTTTTTTTTTTTTATAAAATTTTTTTTTAAAAAATATA
>NW_028189910.1:0-8481 GCF_048542155.1 Nylanderia fulva | reverse complement strand
TCGCCACAACGTACTCTTGAACTCTTTCTTAAAAGTTCTTTTCAACTTTCCCTCACGGTACTTGTTCGCTATCGGTCTCGTGGTCGTATTTAGCCTTAGATGGAGTTTACCACCCACTTAGAGCTGCACTTTCAAGCAACCCGACTCTAAGGAGAGATCCTCCCGAGGCGCGCACCGGTCGCTACGGCACCCTCTACGGGCCCCATTCAAGATGGACTTGGACGCGACGCGGCACCTCGGGATAAGCGGATCCTCCCAAACACCACATTTCCCTGCGGCGGAACCGCGGGATTCGGTGCTGGGCTCTTTCCTGTTCGCTCGCCGCTACTAAGGAAATCCTGGTTAGTTTCTTTTCCTCCGCTTAATAATATGCTTAAATTCAGCGGGTAATCTCGCCTGCTCTGAGGTCGTCGCATAGTGAGTTTTCGTAGCTGTTTGCCTCCTCCGCGTCACTCATCGTCGTCTCTCCTCTATAATATATATTAATAAGAGGGAGAGAGAGAGAGCGTCGAACGAGAGAGCAGCAGCGGCAGCACACGAAATACGCGAGAAGGCAAATCGCCGGGGCGCTAACCGCACACAACTCGTTGGTGGTAATGGAGACGATATATCGCGGGGTTCGAGATTCTCGGCTCTCCCTTCTCTTTTATATACGAAATTCGGGCGGAATCGATTCGACGAGTACACGACGCGGCGCGCCGGTCTCCTTTTTTCGCTTTACGAAAATTTCGTGGACTCGGACACGCGGTCGGCTCGCGATTCAAAACCCTTCTCCGTAAAGAGGTAAAGGATTACGAATGCTCTCTCCGCCGGACGACGACGCGCCGTATATTTCTCCGTAATACCGTTATGTGTGCGGGCAAGGGCGCCTCGGCATAAGACGCGCAAGCGCTATCGCACCAAGAGACGCGGCACAGAGTGCGAGAGCAGTCCGGTCAGTCTGTGTGATGTACGGAGAGGAGAGACGGTGAGACAAGCGCTACCTACTTTCGAGAGACAACAACGCACGCGCCGCTCTAGGGAAAGCGGTGCCATTCACCGTCCTGACCCTTTTTTTGGCCGTTTGTTGCTCCCTTCGCGCGCGCTCTTACTCTCATCCCATTTTTCCTCGGCTCTCGCGTACACACACGATTTGGATACACAAACACGCTCCCCCTCTTAATTCACGCAGCATTCTCTGGGCGCGCGTTCGCCAACGTTTTACACGCTTGTGCGCTTCTCCTCCTCATTATTATTATTATTATTTTGGTGTGTCATTTCAGACGACGCCAGGATTTGCACCGCGGCCGGTCGGCGCGGCACAAACACCTCGGGCGAACGTCCAACGATCGCTCGTACGCCCATTGTAAGCGTTGCACAGGGCACAGGCGACGCGCGCGCCATTCTCTGGTCGCCCGCGTCGTGGCCGTGCGCGCTTTTTGGGCGTAAGCAGTTTAGGGGTACTAAAACGACCCTCAGCCAGGCGTGGTCCGGGAATTGTATCCGTGGACCGCAATGTGCGTTCGAAATGTCGATGTTCATGTGTCCTGCAGTTCACAAGTTGACGCGCAATTAGCTGCGTTCTTCATCGACCCACGAGCCAAGTGATCCACCGTTCAGGGTAATCGTTCGAAATTTTTGCGTTCGCGAAGAAACGCGCTTCTCGTTCAACCATCGTGGTCTCTTCTCTGGGACGAGAGAGAGAGAATAATCGTGGTGGCTCTTCGATCAGCCTGTCCGCGCGCGTCCGAGGACGCGCGCGGACCGCCGCCTCCCGCCAGGGAAGGCTACGGCACAAAGATAGAGTTGTGTGTTTCTCGTTCGGAGCGTCTCTCCCGCAACGGGAGAGCCGGGGCGGAAGCTCTTTGAAGAAACCGTCGGACCGACACAGTTGACAGATTGGTCGAAATATCATCGATCCCTTCTCTGTGTTATATATTTATTATAATAATATATGGGGGTCCTCTCGCTCGGCACTCGCGGTCGCACACCGTGTGTTCTCGGCACGCTGACCGCTGCCCCGCGACAACGGGGAGGGCGCGCGTCGACGAACGTCGTGGGTGCTGCACACACGCGTGCGCGGGCATAGGTTACCACCGGTTCGCGCTCAACGCCGAATCGGCGCTCTGTGTGTGTGTGGCCGGAGAATGGCACACACACGAGCGTGATCGCGAAGCGTCTCGCTCCGAATCGTCGTCGAACACCGCCGGGCGCGCTGCTCTGCTTGCCGACTACTTTCGGTCAGAGAGGCGCGACGGCGTCCGTCGTTATATCAAAACACAACCAACAAATTCCGTCAAATCCGTTATTTTCTTTTTCTCTGAGAGCGCCTTTTCAGCGCGTCCATTCAGTCGCCGACTGCTGCGAGCGCGCGTCTCTCACAAAAGAGAGGACTCTCGACGCAGAGCAGGACCTCCGGAACGTTAATGATCCTTCCGCAGGTTCACCTACGGAAACCTTGTTACGACTTTTACTTCCTCTAAATGATCAAGTTTGGTCATCTTCCCGGCAACATCGGCAATGCCGAGACATTGCCGCGCACCAGTCCGAAGACCTCACTAAATCATTCAATCGGTAGTAGCGACGTGCGGTGTGTACAAGCACGGACGTAATCAACGCGAGCTTATGACTCGCGCTTACTGGGAATTCCTCGTTCATGGGGAACAATTGCAAGCCCCAATCCCTAGCACGAAGGAGGTTCAGCGGGTTACCCGGGCCTTTCGGCCAGGGAACACACGCTGATTCCTTCAGTGTAGCGCGCGTGCGGCCCAGAACATCTAAGGGCATCACAGACCTGTTATTGCTCAATCTCGTGCGGCTAGAAGCCGCCTGTCCCTCTAAGAAGATTTGTTTGTACGTTGGTAGTAAAAACCCGCCAGCCGAAGCCGGGGGCCTTCGCGATACCATAAGGTACGCCTATTTAGCAGGCTAGAGTCTCGTTCGTTATCGGAATTAACCAGACAAATCGCTCCACCAACTAAGAACGGCCATGCACCACCACCCACCGAATCAAGAAAGAGCTATCAATCTGTCAATCCTTCCGGTGTCTGGGCCTGGTGAGGTTTCCCGTGTTGAGTCAAATTAAGCCGCAGGCTCCACTCCTGGTGGTGCCCTTCCGTCAATTCCTTTAAGTTTCAGCTTTGCAACCATACTTCCCCCGGAACCCAAAAGCTTTGGTTTCCCGGAAGCTGCCCGCCGAGTCATCGGAGGAACTTCGGTGGATCGCTAGCTGGCATCGTTTATGGTTAGAACTAGGGCGGTATCTGATCGCCTTCGAACCTCTAACTTTCGTTCTTGATTAATGAATGAGGGAGAGAATGAGAGCGTTGCGGAAGTGAGTGAGATAGCGTGTATGAGAGTAATTGGTGCGAGACTCCGTAAATTCCTGTTTACGGAGACGAACAAAATTCAAAGAGTGCGAGTGAGAAAATACTGGACATTGTGGGAGAATATGAGAAACAGATGATGAAAATGTTGTGCAAAAATGAGAGAATACAGGCGAAACTGGATGAGTGTATGCGTCGAGCGAGTCGGGATTTAGCCTACGGCGGAAGTGGAATGAGCTATGCGAGCGTGAGTGCGAAAAATGTTGAAAAGAGCGTGATTGAAAAGGTACAGGAAGTGAATGTGAAAACGAGTGAAAACGAAAGAGAAGAGTTATGCGGTAATAGTGAGAGCGGATGATGCAAGTGCGAGTGTGACAAGTGAGGAAGTAAAGGAGAGAATGATGAAGCATGTGAGCAAGTCACTGAATGTGCGTGTGAAAGCGGTGAGGAAAGTGAGGAATGGAGGTGTAGCGATTGAGACGATGAGCGAGAGTGAGTTGAAAAGAATAAGAGAGTGTGGTCAGTTTAAGAATGCTGGCCTAAAGGTGGAGCTGCCTCGCAAGATAGGCCCAAAGATCATCTTGTACGATGTGCCGAATGATATGGCGAGTGAAGTGTTAATGAGAGAAATGTATGAGAAGAGCTTGAAAGGGCGAGTGGATGAGAGAGTTGTTACGTCCCGTTCGCAGTCGCGGCGTGTTATTCGCGAGTGTATGATTCGCGTTGCACGTACTCGAACTATTGCGCGAGACAACGTCGTATTACGGAAATTTTTCCGGGGATACCCACGACGAAGGGTTTTCCGACAAAGGTTGCACGATGCGGAGGAAAGGGAAAGAATGTGTTACCCTTAAAGTAGCAGTTACGGCGTGGAGCCTATCTGTAATTCTACAGTTATGATCGTGGTTCCGTCTTCTATCCTCGCCGGGACGCTATCTGGGTTACGCGAGTAGTCTTCGTATACAGACTCGCAAAGTTCGCATAGGTCACCCGCCCGTGAGAGGGTGAGGCGGTTGCTGCAAGTTCCGCAAACTATCCCAACTAATAATCCACCTATGGTTAGGCTATGTTTCCGGATCCGCGTCCAGAACAATTGAGAAGTTCGAGGTAACGCGGCGAAGCATGAAAGACAAAGAGCGGCTTTAGTTTCAAAATGGATGTACCCGATACCGACTTGACAGTAATACGGAGGCTCGAGAGGTATTAGGAGATTAACTCCTGGAAGAGGGGTTACACCTCTAAAGGGGATTGGGCACATCTATACTTGCCACGTTAGTTGTATTAAAAGATCATGCGTTGTTCGCTCGTAGATGGTTGATGAGACCGGACGTTGTCGAGAGGTCGGTAAATGTCAGCAAAGTGAGTCGATGTGGCGTCGATATAACGTCGGCAACTATCGGTAACGATCGTCGGTAAAGGCCGTCGGTATAAGCCGGTGGTAAATCGTTGGTAAGATCGTCGATAAAAGAACGTACGTCGGTATACTGTTGGTAAATCGAGAGTGTTCTTAATAGTTTATTGGTTAAATGACTACTTTGTTGTACGGATTTACGAAGTTATTTCCTGAGACACGAAGATTTTTAAAAGATTGAATTATTTGCGTTTTTCCGTGTTAGAAGTTCGAGAGTTGTACCGTGTGCAGTGGACGACCCTAGTTTTATAGCCTGACCCTTTTTTTATAGCTTCCGCAGTGACGATGGAAAAGAGGAAAAATGCGTCGGAGATTTTTCTAGAATGTTCTCTTCCACGTGGTAAAACCGTCTCTGAATTTGCTAACACGCGCGATTCCTCAGGTTAACATGAATTTCACTTACCTTTAGTAGCACTTTCTTGATCGTGTCGGCTCGTACTTGGAGGTAGTGCGTGCGGCGAGGGTCGTTCACTGGGATGTTTGGCGGCGGCAGGCGTCGTGGTTGGAACGTTATTGGTATGCACTTCCACTGTAGGAGTTCGTCGCTCTTATTATTTTTAATGTTGAAAATGTCCTCGTATTCAGGATCGGCCTGATACTCCACTCCGAGAAATTGAGAGTATTCCTCGGTCGCTGATTCACGATAGAGTCGGTTTAGTTTTCGTAGTTGATTCTTCCTTCCCGCGCGTCGCGTCTTAGGCATATTGAATTTGATACATCCTCTGAATGATTACTCAAATAAGGAGGGTTGATATGCGGCGGACCTCACTATCAATTCCTTATTTTGGCAAATGCTGAGAATGTTAATTCTAACTGTGATGAGCGGTGGTCCGCTCCAAAACAGTTTAAATTATTCTGAATTCAAATGCCGTATGACAGATTTAAACGCTGTCGTATTTTATCACGGGAGTGGAAGTTTTGAGGAGTACTGAACACTAGTTTTCACACATGAATACACTGATTTATTCGTATAGTAGTACAGGATTTGAAACTAGAACTTAGAATTTAGACTTAGACTTAGAATTTAGATTTTAGAGTTAGGATATTATACTTAGAGTTAGAATTTTAGAATTAGAGTTAGAATTTGGACTCAGAGTTAGAATTTAGAAGTGCGACTGTACTGTTCGGTGTCGCGCAGAGAACTGACGAAATTCGGGACTGTTCTGAGGTCCTTCGTTTCGGCGGCTCGGGCCTGCGGCGGCCTGGAGAGGGGGAACTCTCCGGAGTAGGGGCTCTCACCGTGGTGGGAGACCCTTAGGCGCTACGAAGCGCCACGCTTAGTTTCTAGGCGGAGTTAAGCGTCATGGCCGGCTTTGGCGCGTTTTTCAAATAATGTTTGATAGTTTTAGGATTTATTTCTTATAGATGGAAAAAAATTTACATACCCTGACATATTAATGAAGCCGGACGTGACAGAGTATTTATGGATCGTGTGCGTGTTGTGAGTAGGAATGCGAAGAAAGATGCAACCTGCGGAAATGTGATATTAGAAGTTACGAGTGCAATAAGAAATGTGCTCTGTAGTGACGGACGAGTGTTTGTGCATTGGAAGGCCTTTAGGGTGAAAGAGTTTTTCAGTGCGCTGAGGTGCCACAAGTGCTTCGCATTTGGGCACATGATGCGGCAATGTACCGAAAAGGAAAGACTGTGCCAAAAATGTGGATGTGTAGGACACATGATGAGAGATTGTAAAAAGGAAAGTGTGTGTAGAAACTGTAAGCTGAAAGGGAGCAAATGTGATCACTCGGTTCTGTCCGAAGTGTGTCCGGAATACGTGAGAGCGTTAGAGAGAGAGAAAGCGAGAATAAATGACGAATGAATGGTGCGTGAATGTGGTGTAGTATAACTGCCAGAGAGCGTATGCGGTTATGTGTGATCTGGGTGAGATGATGCGCGAACGTCGAGTGAGTGTAGCACTGCTGCAAGAACCGTATGAAAGGCATGGACGTGTGGTGGGCTTGCCCATAGGTATGGATGTGATTGTGTGCGAAAGTGGGACGGTGAAAGCAACAGTGGTGGTAAATGACTCTATGTTAGACGTGATGTGCGTGAGAGAGTGTACGAATAAGCTTGGAGTGAGTTTGTGGTTGAAGGGGGACTTTGGCGAAATGTATGTGGTGTCCATGTATTGCCAGTATGGTAAGTGTATCGAGCCGTACTTGGCGTACATGGACAGAGTATGTGAGACGGCCGGGAGAAAGCGTCTGCTGATAGGTATGGATGCGAATGCATCCATACCTATCAGCAAACGCTTTTTCCGTCTCTCCCTTGTGGTATAGCAAGGGTGGAGGCAGCAAAGAGAGTGAAGCGCGTGGTAGAGTGATTGAGGAATGGATGATTGCGAGCGGGATGAATGTTGTTGAATGAGCCAAGCGAGTTTTACTCGTTCAGCGGGCCGAATGGGAGAGTGACATCGATGTCACTTTCGTGAACGGCGTGAATGGAGGGTGCCGGTATGAGTGGGAAGTAAAGCCCGACTGAGGAGTGAGTGACCATAACGTATTGTTAATACGGATGGTACACAGAGAGAATGTAGGTACGAATGAGGGCATGCGTAGATGGGTGTGCAAGGTACGTAGACTGGGAAGGATATATGTGTGATATGCGAGAGAGTGCGTTAGAGGATGCAGCGAGCGCCATAGACGAAGCGGATGCGCAGAGCTGTGTAGAGCGAATGATGAAATGGATCCATAGTGCGAATGATCGATGGATGAAGAGGTGTAAACCTGTGTATGCTAGGAAGCTTGTGTGGTGGACGGATGAGCTTGAGAAACTGAAGAAGGCTGTAGGAAGGAGCAGACGTGCCTACCAGCGTGCGAGAAAGAGGAATGGAAGCAGAGTGGAAGGAAAGAATGAATGAATATAAGTATGTTTTGCGGGAGTATAAGGAGGAAATGCGAAGAGTGAAAGAGGAGAATTGGAAGCGATTTGTGTGCGTGACTGGGAAGAGGGATCCATGGAGCGATGTATATAAGGTGTGCATGGAAAAGCGTGATAGAGTAAGATTAAGTGGTATAAAAGTGGGTGATAGAGTGACGAGTACATGGAAAGAAAGCGCGGATGAGCTAATGAAGAGATTCTTCCAGGCAGCAAGGACGAACGTGGCGATAGACGCCAGGGGAGACGTGAGGGAGGAAGGAAAGCAGTTTGAATGGAGCGAAGTGGATGTGGCAGTGAGATCGATAAAAGTGGGTAAGGCACCTGGTATGGATGGTGTGAGTGCTGAGATGTTGCGAGCGATTTGGCGTGCTGTCCCGGTATGGATGAAAAGAATGTATGATGTATGTCTGAATACAGCGTGTTTCCCCCCGGCGTGGAAGACTGCGCGGGTGGTAGTGTTATTGAAGTCCCCCGATAAACCTAGGTCGGACCCTGGGTATTATAGGCCCATTTGACTGCTGTCCGTGCTGGGGAAAGTGTTGGAGCGAATGATGGTTGGAAGACTCGAGCGAACGATGTGTGGAAGAATGTGTGACGCCCAGTACGGATTCGTAAGGAATCGGTCGACCGAGGATGCATGGAATCGAGTGCATGACTGGGTGAATGGGTCGGAGAGAAAGTATGTGTTAGGAGTGTTCGTGGACTTCAAAGGAGCGTTTGATAACCTAGAGTGGGAATGTGTGATCGAGAAATTGCGTGAGGTTGAATGTGAAGAAATTGAATTATGGAAGAGCTATTTTAGCGGCAGGCGTGTATGCATGATGGGTGCGTGTGACACAGTGTGGAAAGACGTAAAGCGTGGCTGCCCGCAGGGCTCCATCTGTG
>NW_028189909.1:0-8496 GCF_048542155.1 Nylanderia fulva | reverse complement strand
TTTTTTTTATAAAAGTAAAGACGATTTTTTTGGAAATTTTAAATAGTTTAAATGAAATATCCCGCATTTTCTGAGAGTCGTCACAAAGTTTAATTATAATACTTTACTGTGACAAATTAATAGTAAAAATGTAACGGTTACTTTCCGACCCCGCGGTCGGCTCGCCGGGTTTCCAGGATTGGGGAGGAAGGGGAAAAGTTTCAGACTGCTTTTTCCCTTTTTAACAATATTTGGGGATTCAAAAGAAAAAAAGTAAACAAAATGATTTTTGGGAAAAAAGCCTAAATAGAGAAACTTATTGACTACTCGGATAAAAACGAAATTTTGTTGGCATAAAGCCCTAAATAGAGAAATTATGACACTGGTATAAAAAAAATAAGGGGCGTTAGGTAGGGTGCCCGGGAAAAGTTTTCCCAAATTCCCCCGGTTTAACTTGGGGAAACGGGGTACGGAGGGTTAAGCCTATGGCGGGAAAGAAACCCGGGGAAACCCGGGAAACCCCGGCGTATTAAGAGAAAAACCCGCCCAACCCGGTGTAAGCGGAAGGACCAAACCCGGGGAAAAACCCGGCGTACAACAGAACCCGTTCCCCGGCGTGTGCGGAAGAGCCCCGGAAACCGGGAAACCCGGCGTAAAACGAGAAAAACCCGTTGCCCGGGTGTAGCAGGAAAGACCGGAAAACCGGGAAACCCGGGTAACACGAAAAAACCCTTCCCCGGCGGTAGCGGAAGGACGGAAACGGGAAAACCCCGGGTAAAAACGAAAACCCCTTCCCGGCGTGTGCGGGAAGAGCCCGGGAAAAACCCGGGAAAAACCCGGCGTAACAACGAGAAACCCGTTCCCCGGCGTGTAACAGGAAGCCCGGGAACCGGGAAACCCGGCGTAATGACAGAAACCCGTACCCGGGTATGCAGGAAAGCCGGGAAAAGGGGAAAACCGGCCCCGTAACAACAAACCCCTTGCCCGATAAAAAAAAAGGTGGAGGCCAGAAACCGGGAAAACCCCGGGCGTAAAACGAGAAGCCCGTTGCCTGGCAGGAGGTCCGGAAAAGGACTGGTGCCGGCTCATCCGTCGAGGCCGGCTTATTCCTGCCGGCGGTTTCCCACTCTACCTCGAGGCTGTGGTGGGGGTAAACGCCGGCGTGTAGTGGGGCGCCTCTGGGGGTGTATGGGGCGCATGGGGTAGGGGGACCCGTGATCAGTATGATTTTGTGCTTAGGGGCGCCTTAGGCGCCATAGCCTCAGTGGCGGGCGGGTGTGGAGCCCGCGAGGCGTTCGGGGTAAACGGCTACGACGTTACACATTATAAGGATAAATATCAATAATAAAATATAATACTAAATATAATACTAAATATTATACTAAAGTTAAGTATAAAAATTTAAAGAGAGCATGCACCTCTTGATTTGATAAAAATTTATAAAAACTGAAAATATATAAAAAAAACAAAATAAATAGCTTTGCGATTGAATTTTTTCCAACTTTCGTTTTTAAAAAATTTCTCGCAATTTTTAATTTAAAACTTTTAGTTTAATGTGTAATAAATTTAATTTTTAAAAATTATTGCACTTGTAATCGAATATATATTATCAATAAAAGAATTGTAAAAAAATTACACAGTATTGGCTCTACATATAATATAAATTTATGAAAAAAATAAAAATAAAAGGGACTTTGCGCAGGAAATTTTCCTCTAACTTCTTTTTTTTAAAATTCCCCAAGAAAAACCTTAAACTTTAATTTTTATGTTTTGGGAAATAAAAAAAAAATTTAGGGTATTCAAATTTTTTTTCCCAATTTCTTAAATACAAGTAATCACGTATTATTTTTGAAAAAAAAAATTCAATTTTTCCGATTTGACTAAAAAAAAATTTTTTTTGAAAAAATATTTATTTCATTTAGTGACTTTGAATTTTTGCGCCTTTTCCCCGAGTTCTCGTTTGGTACCGCAAAGGGGCGGGGGCAAAATGAGTTTAAATTTAAAAATGAGGCCCGCATGGGAAAATTTTATTCGTGCAAACACCCGGCTTGGGCTTATGGGGACCCTCCCGCATTCGCCCACGTATCGGTCTAAAAATCTCAAAGTTTGTGCTTTGACGGGGTGGAAACCCGGGGGAATTTAGAAAGATATCGTAAAAATCGGGTCGCGCGGTCGTGGGAGCGTCAAAAAGTACGAAACCTTTGCCCAAAAAAACGATTTCCGTTATAGTAGCTTTAAATCCCCCCCTTTTTAGCGGCGCTATTCGCCGTCAAGGGCCCCGGAGGGGTACCGCCGGCGGGCGAGGGGATTGGGTTTGAAATCATTGGGTTTCGCGGAGGTGTGGGCCCCGTCCGGAAGTCCCGGGCCCCCCCCCAAAAGTTGAGCCGGCGTTATGTGGTGCCCCACGTATAATCACGCCCGTAACACCCGTTCGGTTCCCGCGGGTGATTTCGCATCGGGGAGTGTTGTACCGTAATGGGTCACCGCGCTTGGTTTTGCGTTTTCTCCGAAATTTAATTTCAAAAATATATGCTCCGACCGGGGGTTTTGAGGGGACACTTTTCGAGTTAGAATCGGACAGCCCCCTAAAGTCGAGCGAGGCCGAATAGTAAGTAATTTTGTCAAAACCCCTTTTTTCCCGTAGATCTCCCCCTTTGCGGCCCTTTTAAAATCGGTTTTAAAAGTTTGGAGGAAACCGGGGCCCGGTCGTCGGACTTCGAGAAGTTTCATTCGGTGTCCGGAGGTGCCGCCCGTCAAGAGGTGGGGGGGGGCAGGGGGGTTGGATTTTCCGCCCCGGGGGGGAAAAAGGGTGGGGTGGGTGGGGTTGGGGAAAAGGGGGGTTGGGGCCCGGAGGGGGGCCCGGGGAGGTGGCCGGGGGGCGGGGTTTTGGGGGTTTTCGCACGGCCGGGAGGGGCCGCCCGCCCGGGGGGTCCCCCGGGCCCGGAGGTGCCCCGGCCCGGGGGGGTACCGTGGGTTTGTTTTATCCCCTTTATTGTCCCGGCATTTGGGTTGTTTCCCTTTTTAAATTTAATCCCAAAAATTTTTTTTTGGTTTTGACATTTGCCAAAACGGCTATCGGGATAATATTTTATCACAATAGGATTTTTCTCGTTCGCTAAACGCGACAATTTTCTGTTTGAACGCCCTTTGGGGCTTTTCGCGTCCCCAAAAGGGCCCGTGCGTAGGCCCGTGCGTCGCCGACCCCCTTTTGGCCCGGGCCGGGGGGGTACAAGAGATAGGTCGCGCTGGCGGTCGAACGATTTGGGAGCGAGCCCGGACGGGTGAAAACGTATTTTCTGAGTTCTCGCCACCCCGGGCGTGTTTGGGAACCGCTCTCCTTTACCTTTCCCCCCGACCGTTGCCCGGTTTCGGTTGGGTACTAAAAGGGGAAGGTAGGAGAGATTAATATTGTACGTGTCCGCTCTCAAAATTTGACAAAAGAATCGCCCAAAAAGGGTCGAAAAAGGATTTTGTCAAAAGTCGGGGACTTGCCAGGAGAGAAATTTATAAAAAAGTTTGTTTTTGGAAACCCCGAATATATAAAAAAATTACGATCGTCCCCAAAAACGCCCCCGCCCCCAAAGTCTTCTCTGTTGGGGGTTTGGGTTTGTCTCGCGAAAAAGTACGTTCGACTCTCGCGTGCCTCGTATTCCCTTTTTCCCCCGGGGGTTTACGGGGGGCCCCTTTTTCCTTTCGTCCCCAAAAGCGCGAAAAATTTAAACGCATTTTTTATTACAAGAAACGGGGGCATTGCCAGAGTGGTTCGCAAGACCGAATGGCTCTTTTTGGGGGCGGCAAAACCCTCGTGTGGGGCCCCGCGCGGTTCCCTCTCGTTTGAAAGCGCAGGGGAAAATGGGTTCGCGTTTAACCGAGCATCTACCCCAACGGATACGAGTTTGGGGGAAGATTTGTTTCTTCCCGCTCGCTTTTTTACGCTTTGCAAAAATTTTTTGTGGTGTGTGGGGTTAAAGGGTTTAACAAGGGGGAACAAAAACGTCCCCCGACGTTAAGCATCCCCCCATCGCCCATCAGGGGGTCGGGGGTAAATCGCGCGGTCTCTGGGGACCGCGCTAAAAAAATTTGGGAAAAAATAAGAACCCGAGTTTTTTGATTTTGTGGATTTTTGAACGGAGGGGAAAGGAGGAAAAAGGGGAAGAGGCGGCGGCGTGGGGGGTTTATTTTTGCCTCCGTCGTTTTTTCCCCCTTAATAATAGCGAAAAAACACAGAGTGTCCCAAAAAAGGGTTTTTTTTTTTTGGAGAAAGACCGGCAAAAAAATAAAATGGCACATACGGCGGTGCGGCGGTCGGTGTTTCGGCAAAAAAAGCGCGCGGCGGGGAAAAAAAAACCCTAGCGACGGGGGTTTGGGCCCGTGGGTTTTTCCCCCTTGGGGAAACCAAACACGAAGCCCCCTGGTTGATCCCCCAGTATTTAAAAATGTTTGTCTCAAAGTTTAAGCCATGAGTCTCAGGCTTGAAAAATTTTAGGAAAAAACCGCGAATGGTCTTTTAAAAAAGGTTGGGGGGTAATTAGATTCCCCCCCCAAAATTTACTTGGATAATGAAAAATTTCTAGGCAATCCCCAGAAAACGAGTCCCCCAGGAGGAAGGGACGTTTTTTTAGATCAAAACCAATCGGGGGGGGGCGGCTCGCCGTTGCCCACCGTTTTTTTTTGGTCCCGAAAATTTTGTGGATCGCAGGGTTTAAAAAAACCGGCGACGCATTTTTCCCAAAGTTGCCTTATAATGCGAGGGGGGGTTTTTCTGGCCCGCCACCAGGGGTTGTAACGGGAAACGGGGAATTTTTTCGTTTCCGGGGGGGGGGCCCCGGAGAAACGGTCCCAAATTTCCAAAGGGGAAGGCAGCAGGCGCGGGAAAATTTACCCACCCGGCACGGGGGGGTAGTGACAAAAAAATAACGATACGGGCCCAAACCCAGGCCCCGAATCGGAATGAGTACATTTTAAAACCTTAACGGGCCCTTTGGGGGGCAATTTGGGTTTCCCCGCACCCGCGGAAATTTCCCAAACTCCAAAAGCGATAAAAGTTTTTCGGTTAAAAAGTGAGTTGAATCTGTGTGCACCCCCTCGGTTCCCCCCCCCGCTCGGGGGGTTTTTTTTAACTGGGTGGGGGGAAAAAGCCCCCGGTGGGTTTGCCTCGCGAGGGGCGGCCCAACTAATATCCCTTTTCCCCGGGGGCTTTTTTCTGGGGCGAGTGGGGCCCGGGGACGTTTACTTTAACAAATTAAGGCTTAAAGCAGGCTACCTTCGCCTAAAATGCGTGAGGGGTAAGGAAAGGACCTCGATTCTATTTTTTGGTTTTCGGAACCCGAGGTGGTATGATTAATAGGGACAGGTGGGGGCATTAGTATATTGCGACGTTAGAGGTGAAATCTGGATCGTCGGAGACGGACCAGAAGCGAAAGCATTTGCCCAAAAATGTTGTAATTATCAAGAACGAAAGTTAGAGATTCGAGGGGGTCAGATCCGCCCCAGTTCTAACCATAAACGATGCCAGCTAGCGATCCGCCGAAGTTCTCCGATGACTCGGCCGGGCAGCTTCCGGGAAACCAAAGCTTTTGGGTTCCGGGGGATGTAATGGTTGCAAAGCTGACAACTTAAAGGAAATTGACGGTAAGGGCAACCACAAGGAGTGGAGCCTGCGGCTTAATTTGACTAACACGGAGGAAAACTCACCAGGCCCCGACACCGGAAGATTGTACAGAGTGATAGCTCTTTCTTGATTCGGTGGGTGTGGTGCATGGGCCGTCTTAGTGTGTGGGTGGATGCGCTTTGTCTGGTTATATCCGATAACAAACGAGAAGTAGCACTGCTAAAAGAGGCGTACCTTATGGTATCGCGAAGGCCCCCGGCTTTGGCTGGCGGGTTTTACTACAACGATACAAACAATCTTATTAGAGGGACAGGCGGCTTCTAGCCGCACGAGTTGACGCAAAACATGGTCTGTGTGCCCGTAGATGTCTGAGCCGCACGCGAGCCTACACTAAGGAATCAGCGTGGGTTCCCCTTGGGCCGAAAGGCCACGGTAACCCGCTGAACCTCCTTGTGCTAGGGATTGGGGCTTGCCAATTGTTCCCCCATGAACGAGGAATTCCCAGTAAGCGCGAGTCATAAGCTCGGTTGATTACGTCCCTGCCCTTTGTACACACCGCCCGTCGCTACTACCGATTGAATGATTTAGTGAGGTTGTCTGCATTGCCGATGTTGCCGGGACAGATGACCAAACTTGATCATTAGAGGAAGTAAAAGTCGAACAAGGTTTCCGTAGGGTGAACCTGCGGGAAGGATCATTAACGTCAGGAGGTCCTGCTCTCGTCGAGAGTCCTCTCTTTTGGGAGAGACGGCGCGCTCGCAGCAGTCGGCGACTGAATGGACGCGCTGAAAAGGCGCTCTCAGAGAAAAAGAAAAAATAACGGATTTGACGGAATTTGTTGTTGGTTTGATATAACGAAGGACGCCGTCGCGCCTCTCTGACCGAAAGTAGTCGGCAAGCAGAAGCAGCGCCGCCCGGCGGTGTTCGACGACGATTCGGAGCGAGACGCTTCGCGATCACGCTAGTGTGTGTGCCATTCTTCGGCCACACACCACAGAGCGTCGATTCGGCGTTGAGGCGAACAGGTGGTAAAACCTATGGCCCGCGCACGCTGTGTGCAGCACCCTACGACGTTCGTCGACGAGCGCCCTCCCCGTTGTAGCGGGCCGGGGCAGCGGTTCAGCGTGCCGAGAACACACCGGTGTTCGACCCGCGAGTGCCGAGCGAGAGGACCCCATATATATTATTAATATATATAGTAACACAGAAAAGGGAGATCGATGATATTGTCGACCAATCTGTCAACTGTGTCGGTACGCGGTTTCTGCAAAGAGCTTCCGCACCGGCTCTCTACCGTTAGGAGCGTACCCCTTCGAACGAGAAACCCCCAATCTACCCTTTGTGCCGTTAGCCTTCCCTGGGGGAGGGGGGCCCGGTCCGCGCGCGTCCTCGGACGCGCTGCGGACAGGCTGATCGAAGAGCCAACCACGATTTTTCCCTCTCTCTCTCTTTCCGAAGAAGAGGACCACGAGGGTTTTGAACGAGAGCGCGTTTCTTCGCGACGCAAAAATTTCGAACGATTACCTGAACGGTGGATCACTTGGCTCGGGGTCGTGGAAAACGCCGCAAATTGCGCGTACCTTGTGAACTGCAGGACACATGAACATACATTGGAACGCAATTGGGGTCCCACGGATACCAAATTCCCCGGACACGCCTGGCTGAGGGTAGTTTGTACCCATAAACTGCTTGCGCCCGAAAAGCGCGCACGGCCACGACGCGGGGCGACCAGGAATGGCGGCGCGCGTCGCCTGTGCCCTGTGCAACGCTTACAATGGGCGTACGAGGGGATCTTTGGACGTTCGCCCGAGCAAATTAGCACGCTCGGAACTCGCCAAGCTGGCGCATCAGGGATAACTTGTTAGGCCTGTCATCGGCCGAAAAGGCGAAGCGAAGAAAGGAATCAAATGGCGTAAGCCATCATGGGGGAACAGATTATTCTGTGAAAAAGGGAAATTGCTGTCCCAGAATTGGGAAACTAACCCCCAGCTCGCCTTTTCTCTTCTTCCAAGCCGGCTCTTTGTAGTCCGGGTATACCTTGTGCAATCAGACACCAAAGAAACCATCGGGGTGAGGAGCAGCCTAGAGTGCCCAGAGTTTGTTTGCGGAAATCAAAAGCAACACGCCGCAAACTAATTTATAACCGTCGGGGTGAGGTGCAGCCCACGATTGCCCGACCGTCGTCTTGGCTCCAGGCGACGGTCTATTCAGGAGCAAATATGGATAGTGAAATAGAAAAAGCCTCGGAGGCGGACGACCCCGAGAACGCTTCTGGCGGGGCGGACGCTGCCTATGTGGCGAAAAGGCGAGGAAGCGCGAGCGGCGCCCGAGTCCCAGGGGCGCCGTCGGACGGGCGATGGGACCCAATACCCATTCGGGTTACCCAGCCCTTGACCATCCAAGGAAGTACAGATGCAGTCATGGACTGCCCAAAATGTTTGGAGAACAGTAGAAGTATCAGTTGCATTGGTGCAAAGCAGCTGAACGCACACTTTCTAGAACAACATCCAGATGTGCATGTCAATTGGGAGTGCGAGAAATGTCGGGAAGTCTTTCCGAAAATCCATTCATGGCGCTGTCATTACCCTAAGTGTAGGGGAAAAAAGGTCAATCCAGCGGCCGAGTACAAATGCGAGAACTGTAAGTTGAGCTTCGAATCAAGGATTGGGCTCTCGCAACATGAAAGGTTTGCTCACCCGAAAATAAGGAATACAAAGAGAGCAGCCGAGGCTGAAAAAACCAGCCGAAAAGAGTGGCAGAAAGTTAACCGTGTGGACTGCGGATGAGATGGAGCGGCTCGAACAACTCAATCTAAGGTTCCAAGACGAGCGAAACATTAACATCAGGTTTGATGGAATTTTTCCCGGGTAAAACCAATAAGCAAATAAGCGATGCACGACGTCGAC
>NW_028189908.1:0-8497 GCF_048542155.1 Nylanderia fulva | reverse complement strand
ATAAAAGAACTGGGAAGGAAGTGAAAGAAAAAGGAGCAGACAGAAAACAACAAAAAAAATTTGACCGCAAAAAATTTTTAAGTTTTAAAATTTTGAATAATTTTTCTTAAAATTATCAAGACCTCTGTTATGGGGTTTGGTAAAGTATTCGCAATATTGAAAAAATGCAAGGTTTAAAAGCGTAAAAGCGAAAGGATAGGGTTCATCCGGCTAGGGGGTTCCTGGCCCTTGTTTATAGGTTTAAATGCACGTTCATTTTACTAAAGGCCCCTAAAAGAGGACTTGCAAATGACCTTAGACGGGAATTTTATGGTTATAAATAGGTTTGGGTGGGTCCCTTTGTCAAATAAATCGAATTAAATATCAAAACCCCTGTCATTGGTGTTAAAGTTTCGCAACTATGGAAAATGAAAGGTAAAAAAAGCGTAAAAGCGATAAGAGAAGGGTGTTCACCCGGCTAGGGGGGTTCTGGTCTTGTTTTAAATGGGCAAATGCGACGTTCATTTACAAAACGTGCACCCAGAGATGATTTGCGAATGTCCTTCTGAAGGATAATTTTTAATGTGTACAAGGAAATTTTAGCGGCTTCAATTCGCAAATATGTGGATACAGGGTTACATAAAAATAAAAAAGCAGTAAATATAAAATACTAAGTAATTTATTTATAAATTTTAAAAAAGTATGCGATTCGGTTAAAAATATTGAAAAAGTTGAATAAAATTTGAGTAGTCGAATTGTACCAGATGTATGCGATGCAAAAACGTAGATTTTAAAAATATCGGGAAAAGCAGAAAAAATTGGGGCTTTGTCTATGCTCAAAAAACAGAGTTCGAAGAGTAAAATTGAGTTTATTGGAAATTTAAATATAATTTTAAATATAATGATGTCCGTCGCGCTTTCTAATTAGGGAATTAAAATGGCTTAAATCTCAAAAAAGTTAGACAATTTTATGTCCCCCCCCCCTTCTTGGGTACACTTGCTACGGTTCTTCCTCTGAGTTGAAGACGAGGAGCCCGGTACCCGGTCCGAAATGGGGCTATTTTTCAAAAAAAGGCGGCTATGCTCGTTGTTTCAGGGCCCGATAATAGCTGGGTGATTGTGGATTTAAAGTGTTTGCTGGAACAACTTTCGGGGATCATTTGAGTCCGTCCCGGGGGGCCAGGGGTTTTTATACCGTAAAATGTGGCTTTAATCCCACGGCGATGCGGCTTGGCCCCAAATGGCAAAGGGGAAAAGCGGGGAAGTCCGGAGACAATCTTTTTCCTGTAGGTTTCCCGACGGTTAGCCCCGGAAGAGGCTTTTGTAGCGATAGGGGTTCCCCTTTGAGCTCATCGCCGGGCGCTTCCGACTTTTTTATCTTTCGGTAGCGATAGCGGTGTGCCTTTGTTGGTATGCGCTCCAAAATTTATTTTATCTTTTTCTAGTAGCGATAGGGGTCTTTTTTGGTGATCACGCTATCGTCTTGCCGGTTTGCGGGTTGCAATCTTCAGCGTTGCATCAGATTGCATCGTATTCGGTAGAACGGTTCTCAACCGTCTTTCTAAAACCCCTTCTAGAATCTTTAGGTTTTCCCTTGAAGTAAAGCCGATTCAAAAATTAAAGGGGTTTCATACCTAATTATATTTTTCAAGCGTAATTTTTAGGTATTACTCTAAAATGTCGATTCCTTTGCTTTTTGAATAAATGCTTTACTTGAAATAAAATTTGGCAGGTCATATGGACAGGAAAAATTTTCTTTTACTTTGCACCCCCTAGTTTTTTAAATTGAGGGAAACTCGCGTCGGAACGGATTTCTAATTTTTTAATTTATATTTAAAAATTTGGGAAAATTGCGAGGGGGAAAATTTTAAAAACTTATCAATTTTCAATTCCAATTTACTGAAAATTTGATAGATAATTTTGGTCGGGGAACAAATTTTCTAAATTTTCTAATTTTAACTTATGATTAAAAATACGATGGACGGTTTAAACTTATAAATTTTACATTATATTCCATAGTTACATGAAAATTTGATGGAAAACTCATATGGAGAAAAACGTATAATTTTTGGCTATTTTACCGACTTGCGGCTACATGACTTATCGGTTTTTCGCCAATTCCCGACAAATTTGTAACGGTTCCCCTTTTCCCGACGCCGCGGACGGCTCCCCGGTTCCGGTTTTCGGGAGGAAGGGGGGATTCAGCTCGCTTTTTCCTTATTAACAATACTTGGTTTATTAAAAAAGAAAAAGGGTAACAAAATGTTTTTGGCAAAAAGCCTAATGAGAACTTTTGCTATGGGTTAAACGAATGTTTTTGGCATAAGAAACTTTGATACTGGGTTAAAAAAAAATAAGGGGGCGATAGCCGTAGCGGGCCCGGAAAAGATTTAAAAATTACCGGTATAATTAGGGATACGTGTGGGGGCGTTAGCCTAGGGCAGGAAAAAACCGGGAAAGGGGAAAAACCCGGCGAATGACAAAACCCCGTCACCGGGTATACGGGAAGGGGACCGGAAACCGGGAAACCGGCTTAACAAAAAAAAACCCGTTCCCCGGCGTTAGCGGGAAAAGAGGGGAAAGGGGAAACCGGGGTAACAACGAGAAACCCCGTTCCCCGGGCGGGGTAGCAGGAAGAGACCGGAAAGGGGAAACCCCGGCGTAAAAAGGGAAAAACCCTTTGCCCGGCTTTAAACAGGAAGAGACCGGAAACGGAAAGGCGAAACAACGAAAACCCGTTGCCGGCGGGGTAGCAGGAAGAGAGGGAAAAAGGGGAAACCCGGGCGAAACAACGAAAACCCGTTCCCCGGCTGAACAGGAAGAGACCGAAACCCGGGGAAAAAAGGGTAATGACAAAACCCGTCCCCGGGTATAGCGGGAGAACCGGAAACCGGGAAACCCGGCGTAAGACGAAAACCCGACCCGGTGTATAGCAGGAAAGCCCGGAAAACCGGGGAAAACCGGCGAAACAACGAAAAACCCGTTGCCCCATACAAAAGGTAGGGGCCCAGCCCCGAGAAACCCGGTAAAAACGAGAGCCCGTTCCCGGCTGGAGGTGGGAAAGGGACTGGTGCCGGCTATCCGTCGAGCCGGCTTATATACCTGCCGGGGGTTTCCCCCACTCTACCCGGGTGTGGGGGGGAAGGGGCGTCGTAGTGGGGGCCTCTGGGGTTGTAGGGGGCCCCCCGGGGGTGGGTAAAATTTATAGTTAGTTTTTGTTTTTAGGGGGCCTTAGGCCCATAGCCCAAGGGGCGGGCGGGTGATGGCCCGGGGCGTTAGTAACGGTACCCCGTTCACTACCCCTTTTGACGGCAGAGTGATCGGCCGAAAGGTCAAACCCGTATTCCCCGTCAGTGGGAAAGGGTCGGAATTTCCGGTGGCGTGGGCGGTATGGCGTGGGGGAAAAAACGGCGGGGGCCTGTTAGCCCGAGGTTTTCCCTCGTCCTTTCTGGGATGCCCCCTTGAGGTCCTGCACAGGGATGGGCGGTGCCATCGTCTCGGGGGTCCTTGGGTCCGTTAGGGGGGATACGATCCCCGGGACAGCATGGGTCCGCTTACTTGGGGCCCAGCTGGGTTGAAGCTTTGGGCCTTCTGGAGGGGGGGCGGTGCTTTTCCAGACGCTTCCCCCAGCTGCGGTCCCCATTCGTCCCCGGGTTTTTCGGCTTCTCTTCCGCGGGGGCCCCGGCGAGGGGTTGGGCCACCTTGTGGGCGCCCCAACTGGTTGGCGGGTGTTTTGGTCCTGGTGCTGTGCGGTTCCTGGCGATTTGGATGTGGGGGGGGAGCTTGGGCCATGCGGTTTGAGGCGAGTGTATCCGGGGGCCTATTGGGCGGTTTTTGAGGCAAACGTGGGGGGTTTCGCTCGTCCCAGTCTTGTGCGCCGGCCTACTACGGCTAAAATTTTTTTAAACCCTCTTTTCGTCGCTTCCCCGGATGCATTGGGAGTGACAGGGGGGGATGTCCAGGGTGTACCCGGGAACTACAAGGCCTTAATGCTTGGCAGAACTGAGCCCCTTATCGGATCCAGGGCGCCCGGGGACCCCGTGCCGGTTTATGGCGGTGGTGATGTTTCGGGAGGGCTACGGCGGTGGCTTTTCTAAGGCGGGACCATTTCGATCCCTTACTGAACCGGGGTTGTAGGGTTAATAGAAAGGTATGGCCGCAGGGATCGAGGCAGGGGACCGATCAGGTTACGGCGTTTTTTTCCCAGGGTGGGGGACAGGGGTGGCCATCATGACCAGCCGGTCGTTGTTGAGGCCTTGGCCGCGACAATAGCGCCCCCTGGACGTACCGGGCAATTTCCCGAAAAGGGGGCCCCAGAAAATAGGGGCCACCCACCCCAATTTTGGAAATCCAGGTGCCGGCGGGGGGCTCGTGCATTCGTGAAGCGGGGCGGGTGTGGTCTGTAGCACGCACTTTCCATTGCTCTTCGGGGTTTTTCCGGAAGTCCAGATCGTGGAGAAAATTGCGACAATGTGACCGGATTTTTTTTTCCCGGGGTGATCGGCGGAGTCTCTACTTCGGCATTTTTACGGTGGTCCCACCGGTTTTCGGCCGGGGTCAACCCCCAAACTTCCGGGAGGCGGGGGGGCTTTGCCACTGGTTAAGTGTCCCGCCCGGTACTGGATGTCGAAATCATGTTGTTGAAATTCAAAACACCCCGGGGGTAGTGCCGGTAGGGGCCTCGAGGTTGTAAAACCCCTTTAAAACTTGGTGGGGCGGTCACGAGGGGAATCGGGACCCTCGAGTAAACCCCATCCGGCTATCCCCCACACAGCCCAAATTCGTTCGGTAGCGCTATAATTCTTCTGGCCGTTGAGGGGCCCGGTGCGTACCGATAACCCCCCTCTCCCCGCCCAGGGGGTTGGGTTAAAGGCCCCCAACCCCTGGGCGCTGGCGTCGGGTTTTTGTAAAATGGCGCAAAATCGGACAGCGAGGGGCAGGTGCGGGGGTTTAAAGGGCCCGTTTTAGTTTCCCGGGAAAGCGGTTTCTTTTTTCTTTTGCCCAGGGGCCGCGCGCTCTCTTTTTTGTGACGAGTAGAGGGGGGAAGGGAGAAGCCAGGATTTTAATGGGGTACCCTGACGTACCCCAGAAATTGCCAACCCCGGGAGGGGGCGTGGGGGCAGGCCAATCGGTAATGGCTGCACTTTTCGGGTCCGTCCGGTTCCGGCCCACGAAACGTGTCCGAGGACCCAAGACTTGGCCGGGAGAAGTACATTTTTGGGTTGAGGGGGAGTGGGGGTCACGGGGCGGCGAAAAAACTTGGCCCAATGGCCTAGGTCCCTCGAAAAAACGGGACGCGACAAAATAGGGCCTCAATAGACAGGGCGTGGGGTTCTAACTGGGTCCCAGACGGGGGGGGAAAGGTTTGGGAAGGGGGCCGGTCCCCGAAGAGTCCCGAATGGCATGACCGGAAAAGCATCACCCTTCCCCCGGCACCGTGAAGGGGTTGGGGGGGGGCTCTCCGGGTTAGTGCACTTTCCAATACCCCCGGGGTAGGGCCAACGTGGAAATAGTGTGGCCTGTAGTTTTCTAAGGTGGGGGCAATGTGAGGAGCGGGATGCCTTTTTGAGGGGCTTTAAACGGGGAAATTTACAAAATCGGAGGCCCGTTTTTCTTTTTCCGCAATCGGAGAGCCCAGGGGTGGTGGAGGGGGTCGATGATCTTTGGTTCCATCTTTTGGACTCTTTGGGCGTCAGGTTTATGGCCGATTACGGGCCGAATCGTTGTTTAATGGGGGGCCCCGGGGGTTTGCCCATTTGGTGGTGGCTTGCGGTCGGGCCCGGCCCATTCGAACTTTTGGGGGGTTTGTTATTAGAAAGGCCTGTAGCCTTTGCGCCTCCTGGTAGTTTCCCGGTGATACTGGCTGTCGCGATTCCTTTTGGTTTTGCCCGGGGACAGGTTGGGCGGGGGGCAGCTCGACTCCTAAATTTTGCCCAGAGGTCTATGCCATTAGTACGGGTTGCAGTTGTGGATACGGGAAAACGGGGGCGGTCGATTTTTTCCCCGTACCCGACCTTGTTCGATGGGTTTGGGAATGGGGGCGCGTGTCGGCCCGGGTATCGGCTGCCTTGAATCTGGGCTAACGGTGTGCGGTCGATTCGGCGGGCCCTTTCAGCGTTTTCGAATGGATTTTTGAGCCCGGGAAACGAGGAGGCCCACAAATGTTGTCCGGCGATTGGATCCGGGGAGGTTCGGGTTTGGGTTGTATTTTAGGCGATTGGGCTGGCGACGGCCCCGATTCCGGCCCGACCCCGTTTTTCCCTGGGGGTGGGAGTCACGGGTGAGGACCCCCTCCTTGCCCATTCAGCAGAATTTTTGGGTCGCTGGCAGTGAGGCGTGTATGTCCTAGCTTGACCCCAGCAACTTCCTCCCCACTGTAGACGCGGAAACTACAAAGGGGTTTTTGGCTTTGGGCACGTCCCTTGTGTTCCTGTCTTGGGGGGCTCTTGTATCGGTGGCTCGGGGCTCAATCCCCGACCCGGACGTCCGCCCGAGGATTACAAAGGTATCCGGTCCAGTTTCGGAAGCTGTTCCAGTTGGTTAGGGGGGAATTCCCCCGGGGCGCCGATTGGTCAGGACCCGGGGGCGACTTTTGGAAGGGGTTTTTGGGGGTTTTTGCTCCCCGGATCTCTTTTATTTTCTCTCATACCCCTTGGCAGGTTTGCTGGCGGACAGTTTGGGAAAAATCCCCAGCTGGCTAGGTATGCGGATTTTTCGATCCACGAGGGGCCCCCCTAAGGTTCGGGTGCCCAACGCATCTGGGTCGGTGTGCTGCCCAGGGAACTCTTCCGTACCTCGAGGGAAACCAGGGGGTCCTTTCCCCCGAAGGGACCCCCCTTTTGGATCTGGCCATGATCTGGCTGGTTTAACAGGGGGGGGGGGGTGGGAGTTCTTCGTCTTTGGTTTGGGTTTGGGGGCATTTCGACGTTTATGTGGGCACAGGTAGGTGGTTCGAAAAGCGCGGGTTTTTCCCGACAAATCGGCGGGGGGTCGGCGGACCTCGTCAAAGTTCCGCTATCGATCCCTGTCTTTTGGGGCCAAGGAATAGCTTCGGTTTTTTATAATTGATTTACCCCCGCGGGGTCTGGATAGGCTTAAGAGTCGGGGCTCCCGGGGGAGTCCTGTTCGGGGGGCCCCGTAAAGGTCACCTTTCCGACGCCGCGGTCGGTCGCCCTTAGGATTCGGGGGGGAAGGGGGGGAAATTTAACCGTTATTCCTTTTAAAAATACTTTGGTTATTCAAAAAGAAACAAATAAACCCCAAAAGTTGTTGGCTAAAGCCTAAAAAGAAAAACTTATTGACTATCGGTATAAAGAAAAGTTTTTTGGAAAGGAAAAATTATTATACTCGGTTAAAAAAATAAGGGGGGCGAAGCTGTAGCGGGTCCAAAAGATTTACAAATTACCGGATAACTTTGGGTCGGTTAGGAGGGTTAGCCTATCAGGAAAAAACGGAAACCGGGAAACCGCGTAAAAGACGAAAAACCCCTACCCCGGGGTATAGCAGGAAAAGGGAAAGAAAGAAAAAGAAAGGGGGACGGAACCGGAAAAACCCCGGCGTAACAACAGAAACCCGTTGCCGGCGTGAGAGGGAAAAGACCGGAAAAACCCGGGGAAACCCCGGGGTAAAAACGAAAACCCGTTTTCCCCGGGTGTAACAGGGAAGAGGGGAAAACCCGGGGGAACCGGGAAACAGGGCCCCGGGAAAAAGGAGAACCCGGAAAAAGGGGAAACCCCCGGAAAAAGAAAGGGGAAAACCGGGAAAACCGGGTATGACGAGAAACCGTCACCCGGTGTATCAGAAACCCGGGAAAAGGGGAAACCCCGGGTAAGGAGAAACCCCTCACCCGGTGTATACAGGGGAAGAACCGGAAACCGGGAAACCCGGCGTAAAAAGAGAAAAACCCCTGCCGATCTAAAAAGGTAGGAGGCAAAACCGAGAAAACCCGGCGTAAAACGAGAAGCCCCTTTTCCCGGTAGGGGGTCCGGGAAAGGACTGGGGGGCTCACCCTCGAGCCCGGGTTATATCCCTGCCGGGGTTCCCCCCTCTACCCCGAGGCTGTGGTGGGGGGGAAAGCCGGGGTCGTAGTGGGGGCCCTGGGGGGGTTTGTTGGGGGCCCCTGGGGGAGGGGGACCCTGTATCAGTTTGATTTTTGCTTAGGGGCCAGGCGCCCCTAGCCTAAGTGCGGGCGGTGTCGGCCCCCGAGGCGTTTTAACGGGGTAGCCCTTACAAGTTAACACTCAAATTTCATATATCTTTTTTGGGTAGATTAATTTTTGCTTATATGAAAAGTCATAATTTAAGATAAAATCCATATATTCATGGTTTTAACTACGATATCCCTTTTTAGTATCCCCTTTAGGTACGCGGTAATGTTTATGCTATGAATTTTTGTCTTTGATGAATGGGGTTTTAAGTAAAAAATATATTTTCTATAGGCGTGCTTTTTCTCTAACCCGTTTTTCCCAACGAAAAGATCCGGAGCAAGCATTTTTTAATTTTTTTTGACAGAAAGTTA
>NW_028189907.1:0-8508 GCF_048542155.1 Nylanderia fulva | reverse complement strand
TAAATTCCTATTCTTCTTGGTTTGTAAACCCCATTTTTTTAAATAATATCAGAACCAGAATCCTGTTTCGACAGTGCAGTAAATTTTTTTGTGTAAAGGGAAAAGGATGAAGATAATTTTTCTTCGACTTCCACCTGATGTATTTTTTCTTCCCATCCCAAAAATACGTTCAGATGAAATCTTCAAATTTATTTTATATTTTAGAGGCGATTCCTTTTCTGTTTTACTTTTTTCATCGTGTCCGAAATCGCCAAACTCAACGCTCGCTTTATAAGAATATAAAAATTTTGTTATATTGAAAAATGGGGAAATGAGTTTTAAAAAACATCTTCATGCCATGTTTCTTCGTATTTTCAATTATTTCAAAACTAGAAATTTTAAAGGGTTTTAAATCAGATATATTTTTCCCCGTACTTCCCCCCCATTATAATGAAAAACGTTATCCCCTTTATGTCCCAAGGGCATGTCAAATGTCCAAAACCGATTTTTTCTTTTTAAAAATATGTTGTTAAATCAAAAAATTAAAGACATATTTTTTTTTACTGCGCAATTTGAGTTTAGGGGTAAAACCCACCCTTTTAAAGAATAACGGTATTTTTTTTAGGATAAAATTTCTGCTAAACTAAAGAGAATAAAAAAAAAAAGACAAAAATTTTAAGGTTGAAGAGTACTTAAATTTTATATGAAAAAAATTTTTTTTTTTTTTTTTTTTTTAAAAAACCCTCACCACCTTTTTTTTTTTCAAATTAAAATTTTGTTTTCCCTAATTTAAAGTTTTTTTTTTTCCAAATTTCAACAGTGAATAAATTTATGTACGAAATTTTTTTTCGAAAATTAAATTTTAAAAACGCCCCCGTATTCGTATCCGGCTTGTGGTAAGTAATCCCGTCGAACAATAAAAATATAAAAAAATTTTTTTGTTAATTTTTTTATTAAATTTTTGTATTTAAACTGTGTATTGGTAATTTGTTTTTTTTAAAAATGTATTTGCATTTAATTATTCACTCATTAAAAACATTACAAAATGATTTTGACAAAAAAAGTTTCAAACAAAATGATTCTTGCACCAAGAACATCTATAAGCATATTTTTGAACCTTTCGAATCCATTTTTTTAAGTTTGTCAAATAAGGACGGGTTTTCGAATTCGTCTGGTTTTCATTGTTAACCATTTTTAACCAAAATTTTTAAAATAAGTTTTAAATATCGTGGGGGAGACAATTTGTTATGTTAAAAGATTGCAATTTTATTATATTTCTTTTCAGTAAGTTTTAATTATTTAACAGTAAAACCGCTCTAAAAATTTTTAGCAAAATTTTTTTCCAAATTTGAACCCTAAACATCTAAGGGTTGTTTTTTCCCCTGTATTTCCTTTCGGTATTATCATAGTAGTAATATGTGTTCCAGGAGGTTTTTTAAAATCCGAAAATTGGGGCATGTCCAGTCCATGAATGTAAAAAGAACGTTTTTGGGGACCAATGTTTGGCGAAATAAGTTTTCTAAACCACTTTTTTAAAAATGATTGTACAAAAAAATGTTATTTATTTTTTTTTTAGACTCTATAAATTTTTAAAAAAAATAAGGTTGTTAAAAAAAGTAATTAAAAAGGGAAAAATACTGAGTCTTTTTCCCAGATTCGAGTTTTTACAATAACATTTTTTTTTTAAATAAATTTTCTTGTACTTTTGGCCCAAATTTACCTTTAGTTTTTTTAATCAAAAAAAAAAGGGGAAAACAATTCCCCATTACAGGAAATTTTTGGTTTGTTCGTATATGAAGGGTTTGTTGATGTTTTGGATTGCCGACACGTTTATTTTCTTTTTCCCTGGTTAGAAAATGTTTTCCAAGTAAAGTTCCAATGGAAACCATTTTGATCGAATGTAAATTTTTTCGATCCAAACTGTTAAATAAGAGGTTTAGTTTCCAAAAAAATCATCAGCTGTTTTTTGAAAAATCAGAGAATTTTAATTTTTCTTTAGTGACAAATTGTAACTTTTTGAAAAATCGGTGAGACTTTTTAAATCTGCTACCCAATGTGAGAGTTTTTAAATATGGTTTTTTAAAAATTTCCATTTCCTTGAGCTTGTAAAGCCTTTTTTTTAAATCAATACTGAACAGAACCCTGATTGGGACAGTGCATTTAAATTTTATCTGGAAATTTGGAGATTAAGAATTTTTTCTGTACGACTTCCACCGTTGTTTTTGTTTTCCCAGCCTTAATGACTTTCAGATGAAACTTTCAAAATTTTTTGTACTACCTTAGGGGGCGTTCCTTTTCGTCATTATTTTCTCGGTCCCAAAATCGCCAAATACTCAAAGCTCTTTTTTAAAAGAACTATCAAAATTGTTCATCATTTGAAAAATAGGTGAGAATTTAAACATCTCTGCCATGCTTTTTTGTATCTTCAATTTTTCAAAACTATGTAATTTATAAGGTTTCAAAATCGAGATATATTTTTTCCGTTATTCCCCCCCCTATAATGAAAAAACGCTTCCCCATTGTATGTCCCAAGGGAATGCAAACTGTCCGGAACCTTTTGATTCTCCTGAAATATTTGTTAAATACAAAAATTAAAAGAACGTATTTTTTTATACGTGCGCAATTGATTTTTAAGGGGTGAAAACCCCCCTTTTAAAGAAAAACGGATTTTCTTTAGGATCAAATATCTGCAAACTATAAGGATTAAAGAAAAAACGTACAAAATTTTTAGGTTGAAGGTATTTTAAAAGTTATATGAACAAAAATTTTTTTTTTTTTTTTTTTTAAAAAAAACCCTCCCCAAACCAAATTTTTTTTTCCCCAAAATTAAAAATTTTGTTTTCCCAATTTAAAGCTTTTTTTTTCCCAAAAATTCAACCAGTGTAAAAGTTTTTTTTTTTTTTTTTTTTTTTTTTTTTTTTTTTTTTTTTTTTTTTTTTTTTTTTTTTTTTTTTTTTTTTTTTTTTTTTTTTTTTTTTTTTTTTTTTTTTTTTTTTTTTTTTTTTTTTTTTTTTTTTTTTTTTTTTTTTTTTTTTTTTTTTTTTTTTTTTTTTTTTTTTTTTTTTTTTTTTTTTTTTTTTTTTTTTTTTTTTTTTTTTTTTTTTTTTTTTTTTTTTTTTTTTTTTTTTTTTTTTTTTTTTTTTTTTTTTTTTTTTTTTTTTTTTTTTTTTTTTTTTTTTTTTTTTTTTTTTTTTTTTTTTTTTTTTTTTTTTTTTTTTTTTTTTTTTTTTTTTTTTTTTTTTTTTTTTTTTTTTTTTTTTTTTTTTTTTTTTTTTTTTTTTTTTTTTTTTTTTTTTTTTTTTTTTTTTTTTTTTTTTTTTTTTTTTTTTTTTTTTTTTTTTTTTTTTTTTTTTTTTTTTTTTTTTTTTTTTTTTTTTTTTTTTTTTTTTTTTTTTTTTTTTTTTTTTTTTTTTTTTTTTTTTTTTTTTTTTTTTTTTTTTTTTTTTTTTTTTTTTTTTTTTTTTTTTTTTTTTTTTTTTTTTTTTTTTTTTTTTTTTTTTTTTTTTTTTTTTTTTTTTTTTTTTTTTTTTTTTTTTTTTTTTTTTTTTTTTTTTTTTTTTTTTTTTTTTTTTTTTTTTTTTTTTTTTTTTTTTTTTTTTTTTTTTTTTTTTTTTTTTTTTTTTTTTTTTTTTTTTTTTTTTTTTTTTTTTTTTTTTTTTTTTTTTTTTTTTTTTTTTTTTTTTTTTTTTTTTTTTTTTTTTTTTTTTTTTTTTTTTTTTTTTTTTTTTTTTTTTTTTTTTTTTTTTTTTTTTTTTTTTTTTTTTTTTTTTTTTTTTTTTTTTTTTTTTTTTTTTTTTTTTTTTTTTTTTTTTTTTTTTTTTTTTTTTTTTTTTTTTTTTTTTTTTTTTTTTTTTTTTTTTTTTTTTTTTTTTTTTTTTTTTTTTTTTTTTTTTTTTTTTTTTTTTTTTTTTTTTTTTTTTTTTTTTTTTTTTTTTTTTTTTTTTTTTTTTTTTTTTTTTTTTTTTTTTTTTTTTTTTTTTTTTTTTTTTTTTTTTTTTTTTTTTTTTTTTTTTTTTTTTTTTTTTTTTTTTTTTTTTTTTTTTTTTTTTTTTTTTTTTTTTTTTTTTTTTTTTTTTTTTTTTTTTTTTTTTTTTTTTTTTTTTTTTTTTTTTTTTTTTTTTTTTTTTTTTTTTTTTTTTTTTTTTTTTTTAAAAAAAAAAAAAAAAAAAAAAAAAAAAAAAAAAAAAAAAAAAAAAAAAAAAAAAAAAAAAAAAAAAAAAAAAAAAAAAAAAAAAAAAAAAAAAAAAAAAAAAAAAAAAAAAAAAAAAAAAAAAAAAAAAAAAAAAAAAAAAAAAAAAAAAAAAAAAAAAAAAAAAAAAAAAAAAAAAAAAAAAAAAAAAAAAAAAAAAAAAAAAAAAAAAAAAAAAAAAAAAAAAAAAAAAAAAAAAAAAAAAAAAAAAAAAAAAAAAAAAAAAAAAAAAAAAAAAAAAAAAAAAAAAAAAAAAAAAAAAAAAAAAAAAAAAAAAAAAAAAAAAAAAAAAAAAAAAAAAAAAAAAAAAAAAAAAAAAAAAAAAAAAAAAAAAAAAAAAAAAAAAAAAAAAAAAAAAAAAAAAAAAAAAAAAAAAAAAAAAAAAAAAAAAAAAAAAAAAAAAAAAAAAAAAAAAAAAAAAAAAAAAAAAAAAAAAAAAAAAAAAAAAAAAAAAAAAAAAAAAAAAAAAAAAAAAAAAAAAAAAAAAAAAAAAAAAAAAAAAAAAAAAAAAAAAAAAAAAAAAAAAAAAAAAAAAAAAAAAAAAAAAAAAAAAAAAAAAAAAAAAAAAAAAAAAAAAAAAAAAAAAAAAAAAAAAAAAAAAAAAAAAAAAAAAAAAAAAAAAAAAAAAAAAAAAAAAAAAAAAAAAAAAAAAAAAAAAAAAAAAAAAAAAAAAAAAAAAAAAAAAAAAAAAAAAAAAAAAAAAAAAAAAAAAAAAAAAAAAAAAAAAAAAAAAAAAAAAAAAAAAAAAAAAAAAAAAAAAAAAAAAAAAAAAAAAAAAAAAAAAAAAAAAAAAAAAAAAAAAAAAAAAAAAAAAAAAAAAAAAAAAAAAAAAAAAAAAAAAAAAAAAAAAAAAAAAAAAAAAAAAAAAAAAAAAAAAAAAAAAAAAAAAAAAAAAAAAAAAAAAAAAAAAAAAAAAAAAAAAAAAAAAAAAAAAAAAAAAAAAAAAAAAAAAAAAAAAAAAAAAAAAAAAAAAAAAAAAAAAAAAAAAAAAAAAAAAAAAAAAAAAAAAAAAAAAAAAAAAAAAAAAAAAAAAAAAAAAAAAAAAAAAAAAAAAAAAAAAAAAAAAAAAAAAAAAATTTTTTTTTTTTGGGGATTTTTTTAAAATTTTCCAACGGGAATCTTTTTTTAATTTTAAATTTCTTTTTTTTGCAAAAACCTCTTTTTAAAATAATTTAAAAAACCCGAACCTTTTCACGGGTTTTATCATTGTTTTTTGGGTGAAGATATTTTTTGAACCCCCCTTTTTTTTTTTCCCATGTTAAGGGTTCAAAAAACCCTTTCTAAATTTATTTTTAAACCCTCTTAAGATTTTTTTTTTTATTTTTTGGTTGAAATCCCAAATCCATGTCTTTATAAAAAACAAAAATTTGTAACTTTTAACAATGGTGAGATTTAAATATTTTTGCCGTTCTTTATTAATTATTTCTAAAAATTTAAAGGCTTTAACAATAATTTTTTTTTTTCCTTTCCCCCTTAAAGAAAAAACCCCTTTGTTGTGGAATGTAAACTGTCCCCCGATTGTTTTCCCCTTAAAATTTGGGTTAAAACCAAAAAAAAAATTTTTTTATACGGGGCGCTTTTTTTAATTTTTTAAAACCCAAAGAATAAACGGTTTTTTTTAGGAAAAAAATTTTTAAATTTAAAAAGAGATAAAAAAAAACTACCAAAAAATTTAAGGCTTTTGGGGAAATTTTAAAATTTTTAAAAATTTTTTTTTTTTTTTTTTAAAAAATCAAACAATTTTTTTTTTTCAAATTTAAAAAAAGTTTTACCTTTAAAAGCAAATTAAAATTTTAAAAATTTTTTAGAAAATATTTTAAAATTTAATTTTAAAAAGCCCCGTATTTTCCGTGCATTGGATTAGGAAAAAAAAATTTTAAAAAAAAGGGTTTTTTTAAATTCTTTTTTTTGCTAGATTTAAAGGGGGTTAAATTTTTTAAAAAGTATTTTTTTTATTTTAAAAAATTTTTTTTTTTTTAACCCAAAAAAAAAATTTTTTTCAAAAAAATTTTTACCCCAAAAATTTTCACAATTTTTAAACAATAAATTTGTTAAATTTTTAAAAATCGGGATTTAAAAATTTTCTGGGTTTTTTTAAAATTTTTAAAAAGTTTTTTAAATAATTTTGTTTCGGGGGTAAATTTGATTTTTAAAAAGATTAATTTTTTTAATTATTTGCTTTAAAAAGTTTATATTTTCCAAAAAAACCTTTCAAAAATTTA
Organism: Nylanderia fulva; assembly: GCF_048542155.1. Classification (NCBI taxonomy): domain Eukaryota; kingdom Metazoa; phylum Arthropoda; class Insecta; order Hymenoptera; family Formicidae; genus Nylanderia; species Nylanderia fulva. The sequence continues at coordinate 2,118 of NW_028189907.1, read as the reverse complement.
AAAAAAAATTTTTAAAAAATTTAATCCTTTCTTTAAATTTTACCCTTATTCCTTGGGGTTTATTAATTTGTATTTTAGGAGGGTTTTAAATCCTTTTTTTGGGCAATTACAAAAATTTTTAAAAAAAGGTATTGGCCCAATGGGGAAAAAAGTTTTCAAAATTTTTAAAATTTTTTAAAAAAATTTTAAAATTTATTTTTTTTTTAGACCCCAAAAGAAATAAAATTTTTTTAAAAAAATTTTTAAAAAAAAAAACCCTATGTTTTTCCCTTTTGGTTTAAATAACTTTTTCGGTTTTTAAAAATTTTTGACTCTTGGCCAAATTCCGTTTTTTTAAAAAAAAAGGGAAAAAAAATTCCCAAAGGGTTTTTTTATTTTTAAAGGGTTGTAATAATTGAAAATTTTTTACTTTTTTTTGGGTTAAAATGTTTAAAAAAGGAATTAATTGGCCTTTTATTAAATTTTTTAAATTTTTTTCCTTTCAATAAATTTTTGTTTAAAAAAATCATCGCATTTTTCAACCAACTTCAATTTTTTTGGGACAAATTTGTTTTTTTTGGAAAAATTGGTGGTTTAAAAAAATTTGTTTTATTGAAGGGTTAAAAAGGGTTTAAATTTCCTTTTTTTTTTGGTTGAAAGCCCATTTTTTTAAACATTTTGAAAAGAACCTTTTCGACGCGGTAAATAATTTTTAAAAATTTAGAGTAAGTTTTTTTGCATCACCGATTTTTTGTTTTTCCCCAGCCAACTGACTTTTCGAAAAAATTTAAAATTTTTTTTTTTGTCCTTTTAAGGAGACCTTTTTTGGGATTCTTTTTCTTGCCCGAAAGAAAAACTAAACTTTTTTAAAAAAACTAAAAAAAATTTTACTTTTGAAATGGGGAAAAAAAAAAATTTTTCCCGGTTTTTTCCATTTTTTAATTTTCCCCAAAATGTTTATGGTTTCCCCTAAAAGTTTTTTTTAAATTTTTGTTTCCCCCCTTTTTTAAAAAGTACCCAATGCCCCCCCAAAGGGTTTTACAATTTCCAAACCCGTTTTTTTCCCCTTGAAAAGGGGAAATCCAAATAAAAAGCCAGTTTTTTTTTCCCCCAATTTTTTTAAAAAAAAACCCCTTTTTTAAAGAAAAAAGGGTTTTTTTTAAAATTTTGAAAAAAAAAAAAAAAAGAAAAAAAATTTTCTGGGAAATTTTTAAAAAATTTTTTTTTTTTTTTTTTTAAAAAAACCCTCACCCCCAATTTTTTTTTTTAAAAATTTAAAAATTTTGTTTACCTAATTAAAGTTATTTTTTCCCAAAATTCCCCCATGTGTAATAAATTTTGTTCCCCAAATATCATTTTCGAAAATTAATTTATAAACGCTCCGTTTCGCTCACCGTGTATGTGCGTAAGAAAACCCTTTCGACTTTTAAAATTTTAAAAAAAATGTTTTTGTAAAAAATTCTATTTATGTTTCTATTTTTATAACGGATTGTGAAATTTTTAGTTTTTTTTAAAAATGATTTGCTTTTTAATTTTCACTCATTTTACCTTTACAATAAGAATTCGACAAAAAAATTTCAAAAAATAAGCTTCTTCACCAAGAACATTCAAGCTATATTATTGCAACCTCGATATCACATTTGTTAAATTTTCGCAAACAAAAGTGTACGGATTTTCGAATTTTTGGGTTTTTTATTCTATAACCACTTTTAAACCCAAAATTTTTAAAATAAGTTTGATATCGTGGGGAGGGACAATTGATATGTTCAAAGATTGCAATTTTATTATATTATTTCGTTCAGTAAGTTTTATTACTTTCCAACAGTAAAACCGCATTGAAATTTTTTAGAAAAATTTTTTCCAAATTCTAAACCCATAAAATCAAAGGGTTTGATTTTCCCTGTAGTTCCTTCGGTTTTCATAGGTAAAGTTTTCCCCGGAGGGTTTTAAAACCCCGAAATAATGGGGGCAATGTCCGTCCATGAATCGTAAGAAAAAACGCTATAGGCCCAAAGTTTGCGAAAAAAAGCTTTTCAAACCCACATTTTAAAATGATCGTACAAAATATAAATTTTAAAATTTTAAAATATTTTTTTTATGATTTTTTAAAAAATTTTTAAATTTAAAAAAGGTTTTTTA